>NC_084731.1:51724120-51726620 GCF_033978785.1 Entelurus aequoreus | reverse complement strand
CCCTGTTTTCCCTGGGATACGGCCTTGATCCAATACTGGTCTTGCGCCACTTGTGTGACCTCTTCCACCACCATGGCCTTCCTCTGCTGTCTCGTGGCTTTGGACCAGAACTGGACTGGTTGCCCCCATCCCAGTCCTGCCCGGCTGTCTTGGACTCTTCCCAGAATCTCCTTGTACTTCAGCCTTGAGACAGCTTGGTCCACTTCCACCTGAGCCTTCCACTTTCGTCCAGTGCGGACAGTCACCGCTGCACTCTTCACAGCTTCGTCTCTTGATTCCCTCAACTCCAGTACAAGGCGAGTCTTCTCCTGCCTGTAACCCAGATTGATTGACTTCAGAGGAAGTTGCAGAATGTTCTTGCCGAAAAGACCTGTGTCCGAGAAACAGCGGGGGAGGCCCAGCCACTTCCTGATATAACCGTTGGCGATGCTGTCCATCTTGCTGGCCTGAGAAGATGGAATTTCGGCTACTTTCAGCGGCCACATTACGCGGTGGAAAAGTGTGAAGTGGTAACACCAAACCTTCAGCTTCCCAGGAAGTTGGCTGCCGTCGATCCTTACGAGCCCCTCTTTTAGTTGTTTCTGGACCACCCTCCCCATCTGCCTGTCCGAAAGCTCTGCTGTATACTCCCTCCCGAGGCTTCGTATGGGCTGCTCTGCCAGGAGTGGAATCTTCTCACCTCCTGCTGTGAAGACTGTCCTGTCATCTCTCACACCCTTCCTGATGGACAGGCTCCTGGACTTAGCAGGCTTTATCTTCATCCTCGCCCAGACGGTGAGTTCGTCGAAACGCTTGAGGAGTCGTGCTGTGCATGGGGCGGTCTGTAGGATGCTTGTCACATCATCCATGAAACCTCTCAGAGCGGGGAGTCTTCCTCCTGACGGTGTTTTCAGGCCTCTGACCATTTGCCTTGCTCCAATGAGTAACACTTCAAATGCAGCCACAAAGAGGATTGGTGATATGGAGCAGCCCATGGCAATTCCCACTTCCAACCGCTGCCATCCTGTCATGTAGTCATCTACTGAGAAGCACATGTGTAGGTTGTTGAAATACTTGGCTATGATGTTACTGACACACACAGGAACGTGGAAGAAATTCAGGGCAAACTCAACCAGCTTGTGTGGTACTGAGCCATAGGCATTTGCCAGGTCGAGCCATACCACGTGGAAGTTGCTCCTCTCTCTTTTGGCACGCTGTATCTGATCCCAAATCACGGATGCATGCTCTATGCACCCCGGAAAGCCTGGCAGTCCTGCTTTTTGACAGCTTGTATCGATGTAGCAGTTGTTGCTGAGGAAGCTGGATATCCTTTTTGCCAGGACAGAGAAAAATACTTTTCCCTCCACGTTCAGTAAAGCGATTGACCTGAACTGGCTGATGTTGGTTGAATTTTGCTCCTTGGGGATGAATATTCCAACTGCCTCTTGCCACTCCGCTGGAATGGATTGCTTCTTCCACACAACACTCATGAGCTTCCACAAGATTGTGGTCACTTGCGGACAGTTTTTATACACCTTGTAAGGAAGCCCGTTTGGTCCTGGTGCAGAGGCTGATCTGGCTTTCTTAAGGACTTCTTTAATCTCGCTCAGCCTAGGTGGGGAAGTGTCGAATGGGGTCTCTGGGGGCTCTGGGCGTGGCACATGGCCTGGTGAACCAAGTGGTGTATCTTTGGCTGCATCCGTATACTGGTCCTTGATGTGTTGTTCCAGATCCTCTTTCGCGATGGACAGCTTGCCACTTCGCTTTTCGTCCAGGAGCTGACGGGCAAACCGGAAAGGATCCTTGAAGAAGTCTTTTCTTTCCTTCTCCTTTCGTTTCCGGCGCCTTCTGAGTCTCTCTGCCCGACGCAGCTTGGCAAGACGCTGCTTGAGATCATCCCATAGCACTTTGAGCCCTTCTTTTTCCTCCGCGGTTGCTTTCCTCCACCTCTTACGCAACTGGCGCCTGTTGGTTATAAGCCCCTTGATGTCCCTCTCCCTCCGTCCTTCGTGCTTCTGGGCTGTGGCTCGCTTGGTCGCGCTCTCTCCGAACTTCTCTCTGCACTCCTCATAAATGATGTTACTCAGCGAGGTTAGTTTACGCTAGGGATGTTAACAATTAATCGATTTTCGATTAATTGCCGTTAAGAAATTACCCGATTAAAATTAACGATTTCAATTAATTGACAATTCCGTTCTGTCACGGTCGGTGCGGTGGTTTTCTGTGTGAAGGTAATGCTGAGTTTATACCTCGCTAGTCCACACGAGGGAGTTGTTGCTTATTGTACTTTTTCCAAGCAGCAACACCATCACGTGACCAGCCCTACATGTCCGCTGTACACATGAGAGTCCACATGCGAGAGAAGAAAAACAAACATGAAGCGACGCAAGAGAAGTGCTGTGTGGGAACATTTCACCCTAAAAGAGGACGATGCAACGTGCAAAATATGTAAGGCTGTTTTGAAGTACAACAATTCAACCAGTTCGTTAAATTACCACCTAAAAAGTTTACATGCCGCTGT